>NC_064619.1:465357875-465392875 GCF_023898315.1 Schistocerca nitens | reverse complement strand
CATTATACCTTATCTCCTATTTGGTAGTTAGGTGTAGTTTTTCCCTCATTACGTTTTGTTAATCCCTTATTTGAATTGTCTAATAGTCTCTGTTGTTTTGTACATCTCGTAAGTATACTGCTTTTGGATATGGCATCTGTGTTATTTCGTAAGGTCCTTCAAATTTGTTACAAAACTTCTCTTTGCACTTATCTACAGTGGAACTATGTGGATGTGTGTGCACTAAAACCTTATCTCCTATTTGGTAGTTAGGTGTAGTTTTTCCCTCATTACGTTTTGTTAATCTCTTATTTGAATTGTCTAATAGTCGCTGTAATACCTGATCATTAGTATATAATTTCTGACTTAAAGCCTGTTGGGGCCAAGGGAAGTATTTTAATAAGGGTTCTCCAACAAATGTTCCAGTTACTAATTCAATTGGTACTAGTCCTGTAGCTAAATGTGGTAATTCATTTAAAATTAGTTCTAAATCTGCAACTACTAATGCTCACTTGTTATGTTTTTCTGCGCAATAGGTATGAAAGAATCTGCCTAACTCTTTCATAACCCTCGCTGCAGGATTTGATTCTGGATGGTATTTCGATATTTTGATATGTTTAATTTCTTCCCAAATAAGAAACTGTTGAAAAGTGTTGCTGGTGAACTGTGTCCCATTATCAGAAAGTATACATTTTGGTTTTCCTACTTCTACAAAATATTTTTGTAATGTTGCAATGACTGTGTCTGTATTTGCTGATTTAATTGGGAAAAGTTTGACATATTTGGACCAACAGTCTGAAACGACTAAAATATACTTAAGTTCCCCTCGACTAGGTGGTAGAGGGCCATAAAAATCAATAGCAACTATGCCTAGCAATGATTTTGGTATAATGGGAAGCAATGTGTATGTATGCGTTGACTTACCTTCCATCACTTTTTGACATATTTCACAGCTTCGTATAATGACAGTCACTTTTCTAGACATGTTTGGAAAATAATAAAATCTGTTGATATGTTTGATACATTTTTGTATACCGAAGTGTCCATATCCTCTGTGTATATAATATATAAAATCTTTAGTAACTGTATTGAGAATGCATAAACGCCAATGATTTGAAGATGTGTCTTGGCACCAAAATAGTACATTATCAATCAATAACCATTGATTGTTGGTTGGTTGAGGTAGTTTATCATGTAATTTTGCTCATAATATTGGTCCAAAATAATCGTTTTTGTGTATTTCATCCTTAATTTGTTGTTGTAATAAATGTTCATCTTTCTTTATATTTGCATCTTTAATAAAATAAACTCTAAAAATTCTTTTTTGTTCCTTTAATTGACTTTCCTCAGGCATGCCTATTGGTAATCTGGAGAGAGCATCAGAAATTACATTGTATTTACCTCATATATAAAATATTTTCATATCATATTCTTGAAAAAATATTGCCTACCTCATGAGTCTACTATTTAATAATTTACTTTCCATAAGGAATTGTAATGCTTGGTGATCGGTGTATACATGGAATGTTCTCCCTCCTAACAAGTAATGGAAATTTTTTATTAGACCACATGAGTGCTAATAATTCCTTCTCAGTAGTAGTGTAGTTAATTTCATACTTCGTGAGAGCTCTGCTAGTATATGCAATTGTATAATGATTTTCATTAGAAATCTCCTGGAATTCACCTTGAAAAATTTCTGCTCCTAACCTGTCACGGTCGCCATGTGCACTGTTACGTGGCTTTATGCTTAAATACAGACTTACTATTTTATCAGTTGATTTGTTTTCACCATGCAACGCCCGCTGTTTACATCCTTCTTTGTTGCTGAACGATTTATCACTTTTCGTTCTGACGCCGCAACTCTTCCTTTCCTATATCTTTACTACTTTTTATCTATATAAATGATGAACTATTGGTTTTGCCATTTAACAACTTTTTAATAACTGTGGAAGTATTACAGGCATCGGGTCCCGTTTGCTATTATCTTTTTAACAGTTTCTGCATCAGAGATTCCTCACGGTCATTCAGTTGCTCCCCAATCCGTAGGTGCGCTATTGACTCCATGGGCAATATAGAGAGCGCTGTGAAGGAATTTGAATTCTTCGTTCGTTTCTATACTGACAGCGGTCTTTGGCTGCACATTTTTCTGCTGTGCTCCCTGGTTTCAGTGGACATTCGTGTGTTCATAAGACGCGTTGCCGTATGTGTGGTGGACTGTCATCGCATGTCAGTTCACATAACCTCCATGTCTCGCATTTCCTGAGTATTTCGCAACAGTATTGCTGAACCAGTACCGCAGGTGGATCGTGTTTGTACAGATGATGATGTACTTCCCAAACCTTTTTGACAATGCTATCTCCTTGCACAATGTTATCTGAGATCTAACGGATTGCCACTCAGCATTAGCCACGTCCACATCTAGAGGACATTCCCAGATGCTGTTATCTGAAGTGCCTTCTTCTCCGTAGGCACATACAAATGTGTTTCTCATTTTCTCAAGTACAAGTATGCGGCGCATGTGGACAAAGTGGTGCGTCAGAAAGCAGGCCTTCCCTTTGGGGGTTCAGACGCCGTAAACCGCCCCCTTGTTTAATATTCGGTAGGTTCGTCTCTCTTTATCGACACCATTCCAATATTTTTGCAGCAGAAAGAGGATCCGATGTCTTACTTATTACCGGTCGGTGGCAAACATTTCTATGAGATTTTGAACTTGGTAATAGTCATTCCCCTTGAACGAGGATGAAGCTGCTTTCTTCTGTATTTCAGGGTTATTTGGGCATATTCCAAGAATAATTAAAAGTGCCTCCATAGATGTGGCGAGTGAGAAGGAGTGGGACGAAGAAAGGAGAGAAAAGAAGTATGGAGGATCAGAAACAATGCTGAAATGCGTAACACAATGGGAAAAATAGCAACAGTCATAAGGAAAAATATACAGATGTCCTCTGGCTAAGTGTTTTGCATGGACAGCTGTCATTAATGTTCTGTACACAATAAAAGAGTAAAAATAAACCTATATGATACAATTAAGTACATACTAAGAAGCATTGTTCAGACCTTCAAAGAGAAGAATGAGGTCTGGAGTGCGTTTGAAGTTACGCTAGTTGAACGATAATTGTAAACAGAGGAAAGAAGAAATGCTCACATCCAGAGCGTGAAGGGCATGTAGGTAAAGAATGGTTGGAAACCGAAACAAATCAGATACAAACGACGCTCATAAAATTGAAAAAAAAAAAATATAGAAGCAATGGACGAGGAAGGAATCAGCTATATTGACGGAGGAGAAAACAGAAGAGAGTTTTTTAATATTGCACGGCTGGAGCCTATCAGTACGCATAAGATGGCAGATCCTTGGTATCATTCGGCTCACTGACCACCAACGCCTGGCTTTTAACGCTCCAAGAAAAAAATGCTGCCAGAACCAGTAATTCCGAGTTTTAAAAACATTCAGTGTCCTCCAATCCTTCAGAGCCTACAGGAATGCCATCTGACGAAGCTCATTCCGGATTCAGAGCGAATTCAGGGGAGAATGCGAGGGCTCGCAAAATCCACTGTTTAGAATTGCAAAAAACCTTAGAAATTTTATGTGTCGGCGTCCCAGCACCCGTAAGTCGGCCGAGCCACCGCGTCCAGCCACTTTTACTACGGAGATGCCACATAGCTTTTCTTGCTGGAGCAGCAAACAAAATTTCCGTTCTCCTTTGCCTCTTGCATTTTTATTTTTTGCTGAGTTGCGCCTACAAATTTTGCATACTGAGTGTTCACTTTGTCGAACTCCGCCTGTTGATCGAGTGGTCATTTAGTGATGTTTAGTCTACGTGCTCAACTGCGAAATTCCGTGACTTTCGTAACCATCACGTCGATATATATCTTCAAAACAGTACCATTCACATTTTTATATTTCTACTACACTTGTTCTTTTATGGAACTCTCTAACGTTAACTGCCTGACGTATACTGTAAACACACAAATCTACTATCGGTGGAGGAACTGAATCACATCCCCCTGTAAGAGGCAACAGTGTCCTAAAGCAAAGGTGTTTGACTCATTTACTTAATCAGAAGGTAATTCCGAAATGAAGATGAGACGTTTTGGTGCAAATATCGCATATAATGAGTTAACTATTTTCTGAGTGCAATAATCGTGTAATTTCAAAGTACTTTGATAATAATAGTAAATAGCAATTGTGATTCAGAGCGTAAACCTTAAGACGTAGTACAATCTAAAGTACCCTCGTTACATACACGTTTAATGTGATTTCTATACTGGGTACAGGCGTAGACTGAAATACTGAACTGCATAACATACTAAATAACGTAAACATGAAATCTCATCTTCGATTTCCACTCAAGATTGTTGCTTACTAAGTGTAAAGAGCTGTCAGTAATTAAATAAATGCAAGCTTCAAAAAGCTTCCATTACCATTCTTCTACGTCACTGAAGGTTAAAGCTCAGTTGGCATGAAGGAACTACAGTTGAAAAGGGGACTGCTACAATCTAATTTTCATGCTTCGCTTACGAGTGTTCGTGACCTGTTTCTGAAAATATGTGCTAGACTAAAGTAGGCTTTCTCTTTCAGAGCTATTGCGTTGACTGAAAATGAGCAGCAGCATTTAAAACTGCCTATTCTTTTGAATGAGTTATCGTTGACTTCTAGAGATTCTGTTTACCGCGCGTCTTCCAACGTACGCGCACTGGTTTTCCCCACCCTGCCTTTAGTGCTATGTTACTGTATATAGTACCCATGTCAAAGAGATTTTGTCTGCTTTCACTTTTAGGGCAATATGAGATGCATAGGTATGATGGGCTAGATATGTTCGTACTTTTTTCCCTCTTGGTCAGCATTTTTGTAATTTTCTGTCAGTCTTTCTAGTTAAGGATTGATTAGTTTTGGGGACATTGTGTATTCTATTTTCTGTGACAAGGTTTCTGTGAAACGGCATCATCAGATTATTTTTGATTTGCTCCACGAAAACGGTGACGTCGTCAAGAAAATGCTGGAGATACATCTGCAATTTCTTCTACAGCAGTAAAATATTCAGTGTCTGAGTAACGCAAATAATGAATGCGGGAGGCGGTATCCATATTAAGAACTCACCCATTTATTCAGAGCTGACGTTAGAATTCAGAATATGGTGTAGTAGTGCCTGGAAATATATTTAAGGAGTTCTTGTCGTCTGGCGTCCAAAAAACGGAAAAGGACTGTCTGATCTCTATCAAACAAAAGAAGAAAGCGGCATCACCGATAGAAATGCAATGAAACAACATAATGCATGAAATGTATTCGCTGTTGCGAATGTGGACTACCATCAACTTTATTATGGAATGACAATGAAAATGCAGGGACGAAGGAACACTGCAGTGTACTTGGAACAACACAAACACTGAAATATCGTTTTTATCCCCCGACACCGGGCAAGCGACTTTCAGTTCAAATGTTTCCCCTGTACGGAAATACACATAATGGATGTACGATTACAGGTCGCAGACACATGGTTAACGACGTCTGGTCGTGAGTCCTGCTCAGATAGTCTAATTGTAAGGCCACTACTCGCGATAAGCGGTAAAATCCGGGTTCGAGTTCTGTTCGACACAAATTTTCGTTGTCGTCATTCTATTATACAGCTGATGGTTGTCCATATTCGTAACAGCGAATACATTTCACCCATTTCATAACGGCCTTCACCCCCGGTAGCTGAGTGGTCAGCGCGACAGAATGTCAATCCTAACGGCGCGGGTTCGATTCCCGGCTGGGTCAGAGATTTTCTCCGCTCGGGGACTGGGTGTTGTGTTGCCCTAATCATCATCATTTCATCCCCATCGACGCGCAAGTCGCCGAAGTGGCGTCAAATCGAAAGACTTGCACCCGGCGAACGGTCTACCCGACGGGAGGCCCTAGTCACACGACATTTACATTTATAATGGCGCGATCGCTGCTGTGGCTGTTCCTTCGGACGTGCATGCGTGTCCGAATTAACATTGCATCGTACTTCGGAGCAACACAGGCATTGAAATATCGTATAAACAACATAATCTTTCGTGAAACTAAACGGAAAGACCACTGTCCTCGAAAGGAGGTGTATACATGGCAAGTTCATCAACGACGGCAGGGATCAATCGACTAATTTACAACTGTACCTGAGTAATTTCATATGTGGGAACAACACATCAAGTATAAGCATGTACAGGAAAAGTTGATTTTTTGTTTCTTTGCTTTTTTTATTTTTTTAAAAAAAGTTAAATTAAACAACTAATTTCCATAAACCATGGAGATAAAATTTACATTGTTACCATGAGAACATGAAAGATATAGTTCTTCATATTTTTACATGACAGATTTATCCAACAAACGAAATTTATTTATGATATATTCAGTTTGGGGTGAGTTCGTTGGCCACCATTTTTTTGTATTCTATTTCATGGCATTCTCCTAGTCATCGCAGAAAACATCCCAGAAATCTGCGACGGAGAGACGTCAACCGTTCTATTCCACTGGATGCTCAATATGATTAATCTTGCGGGGAAGTAATGAAGGATCTTTTACATCGTCTTTGTCCGGAGTCGTCTTGTCGTACGGACATGAAACAAAGTTGTACATCCAGTACAAAGGTATCGTAAATTTGAGGAAAATTGCTGCATGTAAGTTTCTTCTTCGTTAGCAAACATACGTCGCCTTAGTTTATCTACATTATTTTATTAATTTATGTTCATCTGCAGAGGTACCATCGAAGTTCAAAGGACTTGTGAATGAGGAAATACATGATCTTAAATCTCGCATGCCCTTCCGAAAACTACAAAGTATCAGTGACAAAAACCAAGCTTTAACCAGTAAGTTGTCTCAAAGTAAATAGGTGGTCAATCAGATATTCGCCGCTATCAAACGGGATAATTACTCGTATGTACGAAGATGACCACCGCATTCAGCGACTTCTTCAGCTCGGCTTGGCGTCATGCAAAACACGGCGAAAGACATAGGCTCTGCGACGTACACTACTTGATAGCTACTAACGAACGTCCAATATGAAAGTCGATATCGGGTTGTCGGTAAAGAATATGCCCTCCTTGGGCACCAATGCACATTTCGCACCTGTTGTTCATGCTGCCTACCAAATTTTTGAGGGACCCTTGGAGGATATTGTCCCACTTCTCTCTCAAGGCGATTGTGAGTTGTTACTCGTTTCAGGAAGGGGATTTTCATCGAGAAACATGTCTGCCAAGAGCATCCCATGCATGCTCTATAGTATCTAGGTTCGGGAAGTACACCGGATATCCCTTGGGTTCAATGTCTTCACTTTCCAGTGTGTCCAACACCTCAGCGACCCTGTGTAGGGGGGCATTGTCGTCCATAAATGGAAAGTCGGGACCTACCGCACTCCTAAACAGACGGACATGATCCAGCATAATCTCCCTTCAGTAACTCTGTGCTGTAACGGTATCTCACGCAAAGACAAAAATGTTCAAATGTGTGTGAAATCTTATGAGACTTAACTGCTAAGGTCTTCAGTCCCTAAGCTTACACACTACGTAACCTAAATTATCCTAAGGACAAACACACACACCCATGCCAGAGGGAGGACTCGAACCTCCGCCGGGACCAGCCGCACAGTCCATGACTGCAGCGCCTAAGACCGCTCGGCTAATCCCGCGCGGCTCACGCAAAGACATGCAGCGCTGTTCGGCTATTGTGCGTAATGCCTGCCCACACCATAAAGCCTAGGCCATACCGATGACGTCCATGAACATTCTATGGTGTGTGTCATGTTCCCCCTCTCTCTCTCCACACTAACTGGTGGCCAGAATCACTTGCCACAGTAAAGCGGGTTTCGTCGGAGAAAGTCTCTCTAGACCACTGTTACTGAACGTGCTCCCTCCAGCGTACACTTTCTCGACGATGGTGTGATTGAAGTGGGTCGCATTTAACAGGTTTCCGAGCTTACAAACCAGCCTGATTTTATCGCCGCCAAATGATTCTGTCAGAGTCACGTGTATCGGTAGCACTTGTAAGGTCTGCAGTGATGTGCCTCGGAGTGAGATGTCTCTTCCTTTTCGTCACTAGGGCTACGTATCGATCGTCTTGAGGTGTGGTGGTCCGTCTACGACCGCCGGCATGCTTACATATAGCATTTTCGGCTTCAGCTGCCTTTATTAATCGCGAGATGACACTTTTGGACACACCCGTTACTGTGGTCACAGTAGTGTCAATTTGACCGTCTTCGAGCCGCCCAACTGCTTGTCCACGATCGTAAGCACTCAAGCGATGTCTTGCTGACATATTGTCGTACCACACGGAACGTCGCACTAATCGGTACCACAACAACATTCGTCGAACACAGTACTTCATGTACTGTGGAATGCGTACAGACCACTCGTGCACAGGCTTCGCTGCAGTTAACATATCCTGTCGCTGCATTCTCTTTTCCTTTCGATATCATCGGTCGGGTTTCCGTAACAATTGTCGGTTGTTCCGTAGCAATGGGAAGTCGTTCTTAGTAATGTGAAGATGTTCTTAGCAATGGGCAGTTGTTCCTTGGAAAGTGTGAGTTGTTCCTCAGCAAGTGTCAAGCGGTGTACCACCTCCATTGTCGCTGTGTATACCTTACATCAGTGCCCTGCGTATTCTTGATGTACCTGCAGTACTGAAGTCACCGTACAACGGTCGAGAGGTATACGCCTTAGCTATCTTAACTATGCGCGTAAGGCAACACGCAGTCGTCTGCGAACAGTACCTGCATGACAACAGCAAGAATGATACGTTCCTGCTCATATCCTGACATAATGGCAGTCGCCTACTTAGACAGGAAGGCGTCCTATCCCTCTAGAAGTTATTGACGAGGGTGCTGCGGCTGTAACTGACAATGCAGCACGTGCTCTGGGTAGTTTGGAAATTTGTGGTCATTTCCTATGGGACCAAACTGCTGAGGTCATCGGTCCCCATGCTTACACACTACTTAATCTAACTTAAACTCACTTACGCTAAGGAGAACACACCCATGCCCGACGGAGGACTTGAACCTCCGACAGGGGAAGCCGTGCGAACTGTGGCAAGGCGTCTAACACCGCGCGGCAGTATGGGTAGAGCTAGTGCTCGTGCAGTGTCACGAGAACTGCTCATCCCACTGTCAACAGTGCGGAAAGTTTCGTGCGGTCTGTTTTGCACTGGTACCCGTGCAGTGTCCAGACAGTGGAGCAACTGAAACCTCATGATCCACAGCAACGATCTGAATTTGCCCTTCGGTTTCTGGCACGTATCGAAGTGTGCGACTGTGGCCGGGCAATATTCTATGGAATGACGAAGCACCTTTTACACTATAGGGTGCAGTGAATACACAGAACTGCCGAATTTCGGGTCCTGTTAAATCGCTTGTGCACGAACAGCCACTGTACGGTGACTTCTGCAGAGCGTGTGATTCCTGCATTGGAAGAGCGTAACTGTGTGGAAACTGCTGTTTTCATGCAAGATGGGGCAACACCTCATCCTCTTCGCACAGTGAAAGATTTGCTCAATGCAACCTTCCACGAACGTGTTATCTCCAGAGGTTTCCCAGATGTGTGGCCTGCAAGATCACCTAATGTTAACCCATGTGACTTTTGGTTCTAAAAGAAATTGTTTACCAAGGACACGATCGGTATCTAACTGATTTGAAAACCAGTAAGGAACGCGTTGCTCAAATTCCACTGGAACTTCTTCGAGAAACTGTCTTACGAAGCACCATCTCGCCGACGTCTCCGGTGCTCGTGTAGAACAAACTGTGTAAGCAGCGGTTAATAATAAAATCGTACTACGCTTTTGTCGCTTGTTTGACCTTTACTGCTCACGTCCCGTTCCTAAGCCATTATACAGGGCTATTACAAATGATTGAAGCGATTTCATAAATTCACTGTAGCTCCATTCATTGACATATGGTCGCGACACACTACAGATACGTAGAAAAACTCATAAAGTTTTGTTCGGCTGAAGCCGCACTTCAGGTTTCTGCCGCCAGAGCGCTCGAGAGTGCAGTGAGACAAAATGGCGACAGGAGCCGACAAAGCGTATGTCGTGCTTGAAATGCACTCACATCAGTCAGTCATAACAGTGCAACGACACTTCAGGACGAAGTTCAACAAAGATCCACCAACTGCTAACTCCATTCGGCGATGGTATGCGCAGTTTAAAGCTTCTGGATGCCTCTGTAAGGGGAAATCAACGGGTCGGCCTGCAGTGAGCGAAGAAACGGTTGAACGCGTGCGGGCAGGTTTCACGCGTAGCCCGCGCAAGTCGACGAATAAAGCAAGCAGGGAGCTAAACGTACCACAGCCGACGGTTTCGAAAATCTTACGGAAAAGGCCAATGCAGAAGCCTTACCGTTTACAATTGCTACAAGCCCTGACACCCGATGACAAAGTCAAACGCTTTGAATTTTCGGCGCGGTTGCAACAGCTCATGGAAGAGGATGCGTTCAGTGTGAAACTTGTTTTCACTGATGAAGCAACATTTTTTCTTAATGGCGAAGTGAACAGACACAATGTGCGAATCTGGGCGGTAGAGAATCCTCACGCATTCGTGCAGCAAATTCGCAATTCACCAAAAGTTAACGTGTTTTGTGCAATCTCACGATTTAAAGTTTACGGCCCCTTTTTCTTCTGCGAAAAAAACGTTACAGGACACGTGTATCTGGACATGCTGGAAAATTGGCTCATGCCACAACTGGAGACCGACAGCGCTGACTTCATCTTTCAACAGGATGGTGCTCCACCGCACTTCCATCATGATATTCGACATTTCTTAAACAGGAGATTGGAAAACCGATGGATCGGTCGTGGTGGAGATCATGATCAGCAATTCATGTCATGGCCTCCACGCTCTCCCGACTTAACCCCATGCGATTTCTTTCTGTGGGGTTATGTGAAAGATTCAGTGTTTAAACCTCCTCTACCAAGAAACGTGCCAGAACTGCGAGCTCGCATCAACAATGCTTTCGAACTCATTGATGGGGACATGCTGCGCCGAGTGTGGGAGGAACTTGATTATCGGCTTGATGTCTGCCGAATCACTAAAGGGGCACATATCGAACATTTGTGAATGCCTAAAAAAACTTTTTGAGTTTTTGTATGTGTGTGCAAAGCATTGTGAAAATATCTAAAATAATAAAGTTATTGTAGAGCTGTGAAATCGCTTCAATCATTTGTAATAACCCTGTATATGGAAACCGTTCTTGCATTCACAGCGCCAGATTTGCGCCTACTGGCTGAAATTGGAACTATTTTTTTTCGGCCTTAATCGGTTCCACATTAACGCATTAGCATATCTACGAAGTTTCGCTACGTACCATAATTACAGCCCATACTGGACCTCTGTGAGTAGCTGCACTTTAATTTAACCATCTGGAACCTCGATCAAAAGGAGTATCGTTTCTAGTTAGTTGTAGACATATCCATCAGAAAGTACGATACAGAAAATGGCAAAATACGGTAATGAATAGCAACCATTTTACAAGATTCACCGATCGACACCCCCCACTCGACTTTCCGGTCTTAGGTTATCTGACGACTGTGCCGGCAGGAAGGATCCAGTCCAAAGGTAAAAGAAAAATAAATTAACCAAATCATTAACATCAGTGGACCTCGAACGACGGAGAGAGAGAATAAGTGACTATATGGATGTGTCTCTAGAGTGCTTGCGCCTCAGGAGCCGAATGATGCCGGTGCGGTAGCTCACCATGTTCGGTCAAAGGCTGGTCAGTCTCTGTAATAATAATAATATAAAAATGCGGAGTTGTCATCGATGGAATTTGAAAGATCCGCACAAAACCGCCCACAAAACTCGTCGAAGAAGCGAATCGAAACAAAGAAGCCAAAAAGAAAGTAATTACTGTCGCTGGCTTCGGTGCGGGAAGAACCGGCTTCGGTTTCCGGTACCTCTTCAGAGACTTCCCGTGGTAGCGAGGTTTTCAGCGGAGTTCATTCAGCCTCGTGGTAGCAAATGAGGAGCTGCTTGAATAAAAAAAGTGGCGGCATCACCAGCATTCAGCCACTGGCAATAACGCCTGGAGGGGCTGACGACATGCTGACCACATGTCCCACGATCGCAGATAGCTGATTGTGTTGCCTTATAGAAAGCAGTCGGCCAGTCGGAATAGGCCTAAGACTTAATCCGCGAGCGGCATATACTGCGCATACTGTTTATATCCGCAGAATGCAGTTCTTCACGTCTAGTGGTTCTGCTAGAAATTCTGCTCTCAGAAATGCGTTGGCGATGACCAAGATGTAAATAAGGAAAGAGGAAATCATACCATGGGAAAAATAGTAATTAGTCCTGAAGTACTGAGGAAAAGTACCAGTAAAAAACGGGGTAAACGCGACATATGGGAGTTAATGGACTCAATATTTTGTAGTTTAACACATTGTTACAGACAACCATGGCGATGAATCCATTAATTACTATCTTCTTAACATGAAGTATGTGAGGAGCACTAATGCTTTCTATAATACTAGTATTATAATTATTTTCTCAAAAAGAATACTTTACATGAATTTCATTGATGACAATTTCGCCGGCCGGAGTGGCGGTGCGGTTCTAGGCGCTACAGTCTGCAGCCGAGCGACCGCTACGGTCGCAGGTTCGAATCCTGCCTCGGGCATGGATGTGTGTGATGTCCTTAGGTTAGTTAGGTTTAATTAGTTGTAAGTTCTAGGCGACTGGTGACCTCAGAAGTTAAGTCGCACACAGAGTTGTAAAAATCCTAAAGAGACAGGGCTTCCAAATAGTATATACGACTGGGCAAACACTCCAATCACACCTAAGCCAGGCAGCTACCAAGAGAGACAAATTCCAACAATCAGGAATATGTAAACTTGAATGTCAAAGTTTTGATGCAATATGCATAGACATGACGTACAGGAATTTTAAAACACGATACAAAGAACATAGCAGTTGGAAGTACGAAACAAACCATTCTACATTTGCAGAACATTTAAAACACATAACCCCCATCTGCAAACTTGGAACGAGAAATGAAAATAATGAGAATAAGCAACCATGACAAACAACTTATACAAATGCAAGGGAACTTCCACACTCAGAAAGCCATCGCTGAAAACAAACATGTGATAAATGAACAAACACACAACAGACCAAACTCCCTACTAAACTTAATAAAATAAATGATAAGATAAAAAATCATCATTCTCACACAACCAGGAAAAAAAAAATCTCTCCCCCCCTTAGCTTTCTGGACACACACACACAAACAAAAAAAACTCTCCCTTTCGCCTTCTGGACACACACAAACACACACACACACACACACACACACAAAGCCCACATAACCCCCCCCCCCCCCCCCCCCCCACACACACACACAAAATGCATACACAAACAGATCACAGATACTTCAATAATTACACTAGAAAGTTGACAATAACATCTGACAGTCGGCAACAGAAACCAGAACATTGCATCAAAATAAGTGTTCAGTTCCTAGTGCTGTGAAATGTGGGAAAAACCGCAAACTGGCATTTATGAGAAGAGGAACAACACCAAAAGTGCAACATGAGCGTAGTATGTAGAAAATCGTCCACGAAACCTGTAAGTATAGTTCAAAATACTACTACACAATACCAAAAAACTAACCACCAGAACTGTTTATAACGTATAGGTACGTTGACCAAAATGTAAATTAAATAGCAGAAATGCGTACAGTCGTGCTCAAAAGTATCCGAACGATCTGAATTGCATTTCGCCTGATCCGCATGCAACCCGCATAACGCAGCTGTCCAGCAGGTCCTCTAATCGCTCCTCAGAACAATCGTGTGATTATTGAAAATTGTTCCAACAAGTCACCACTAGAAAACACTGCTCTGTATCACAATAGCTAAAGATGCAAAGTAATATCACGATACTACAAATATCAGGGAACACCTTATCACAGATAAGACTGTCCTTAAGGCTTGTAATCTCACATTTATTACAGTAAATGACGTATGTGGAATGTTACCACTCCCATTATTACGTCAGATGGGTAATGCACCTAGTAAGTTCGTCATATCCATGATTTCCTCTTCAAAGTAACATACCGTACTTATTATTTAACACAAAATTACATTAAAAATGTAAGTTATTCACGAGCGGATAGTTCAGAATATGTATGAACTTCAAATTACACGACGAACCGTCTCGATCTGCATATGGATTCAAACTAAGTAATACAGACGAAGCAAAGATTTCGTGAGTCATGGAAACTAACAGTCATTGCTGATTAGGCATGCAGAGAGTAATATACCTCGATTTTAGACAGTGTCAGATAGCAAATATCAACTTTAAATTACATAACGTAAACATTTCTTAACGAATGCGATTTCCTACCCAGCATCTATTGTTCCTGATAACGAACTACGAGAGATGTTAAATATTGCTTCTTCACAAGTAACTTACTTGAAACGCCTTGAGGTAAAGCTTTGTGTTGGACAGGGGTTCGAACCCAGACCCTAATAGGACTGTTATCGAAGCACAAACAACTGTGACATATTGGATTTTCTCGGCAGTAGTTGGTGTTTTAACTGCAATGACGAGATGAAACATTAATTTCTTCTTTCCCAGGGCTCCAACCTGGCACCTATCGCTGTTATATTCTAGAGAAAACGAACGTTAAATATGGGTTTGTTACACCAGCAGCGACATGTCAGCATGTTTGAACTAGAAATAATATGACGAAGAGTTAAGTGCTGACTGGGAATCGAACCCCACTCATATCGTTGTTGACTACACACAAAGATACGTCAGCTACCGAATTTTTCTCCACCAGCATCTCGGAATAACATGCTTGAACTTACAGTGATCTCACAATTAGTTCTGTGTCTCACTGGTAGTCAAAAACGTCAGATATCGTTAGTATTGACAATGAATGAAAATACATTAAAAATCAAAATTATTATCCACCAGCAGATAGGTGTTCTCATGCTAGAGCTTGATAATACACAATGAAAACTTTAGTGCTGGGCCAGGACTCGAACCCATTCACGCGCAATATGTGGAGATGTTGAGGATTCTGCAGTTTGCCGGCCGGAGTGACCGGTGCGGTTCTAGGCGCTACAGTCTGGAGCCGAGCGACCGCTACAGTCGGAGGTTCGAATCCTTCTCGGGCATGGAGGTGTGTGATGTCCTTAGGTTAGTTAGGTTTAATTAGTTCTAAGTTCTAGGCGACTGATGACCTCAGAAGTTAAGTTGCATAGTGCTCAGAGCCATTTGAACCATTTGAATCTGCAGTTTTGAACAAACAACAAATTGTAGTCAAGCTGAATTGTCACGAAAGGGATGAAATTCCGAGTTAAGGGGTGTCTGTGTTCCATTCCCAGTTCAGAACCAATTTTATAGAAATACAGAAGCTCAAATAAAAGATGGAATAAGTGTCCTGTGACCCTAAATAGCGTTTGTTTCGTCACTAGTAATAAATAACTAGTATAAGAAAGGTTACTGGTGACAGAGTTTCTACATGTCGCCACTCCTGACTATTGTGGTTCAACCTAACGTCTACTTGGTAGAAAAGGAATATCATGTTTAATGTGAATTTCAGACCACAATGCCATTATACCTTCTTCACTTGGCGTAGCCAGAAGAGAATAGAATCTGTCTCTCGCTATCAAAAGCCAACAGCAGAAGTTGGAATCGAACCCACACCATAAGTATATGAACCTATCATCAATCCAACAGACCACCAAATCGTTTTCTCTGTGACTCATTTTTCTATCATAACTCCGTTGCGCCACACTGCTGACACATAGGCTGCATGTAGCGGTTTGCAGCATGTTCAGTTCATTCATTTACTTGGTTGACTGAATCGCCATGAACTAGCTTCCTCAGCTACCCAGTGTATACATTCGACTCTATTTTATAATCACTGAAATAAAATCACATAACCGCCACATACACAGAACTGCCAACAGCGTAGGATGGCGAAATTTAAATAGGAAGTGTTACTTTTCACTTGAGCTACTCTATTGCGCTATCTGTTTGTGAAAACGTCGTGCAATGCAAAAGAAAGGCTGTAACTGTCTGTCTCTCAGAAGTCTAGATCCATCCACACACATTATCTCACAGCACTGTGGAGTGCAGAAGTTCTGGAGGAATTGTTGTTGACTTCTGGAGCTACTTTAGCTACGTGTCAGCTAGTAGTGTAACAGTAAGCGTCGCGCACCGTAGATTAAACGTCGCGAGTTTGTGTGCATTCACTGCCACATTTTTTTAAAACACAATTCTGCTGTCTGCTGAAGTTATCAGTCTAATCGAACTCCGAACATAATTCCCCTCACTTCTCCACCCAAAATAGTTGCATGTAGAAAAAGGCCAGACAGAAGATGCATCTTGAAACTTTTGTATTATGTATGGGGAGAGCGAATCGTGCCAAAATACGTCAGAAAAGTATTTTCTACATTAGCTGTTGTGCGGTAGTGGCATTTTATTCTTCTTCAAACCTTGTTTGACAGCTTTAACTCAGAACAAGTTTTCTATATGCATGTAATCAATAAATTGCGTACATTGTCAGACTGTTATAGATAACATCAGAGAATTCGCCTGCATAATTGATGATTAATTTCTCTCTCATGTTTACTATTGTTTTAACAACACTAAAAGAAACCTTACAAAAATTGTGCACTGTATTATAATAAATGAAATATAACTACCCACGATAACCTTACGACGAAAGTCTGTTTTAATAAAACTGACTATTTGTACATAAGCATGCCTCTATTGGCACGAATTAGTAAAATACTACTCACTTAGATTTCGATTGGGTCTGTGTTTAATTTTTATGCTGAGTCATACTCAAGAGGTATCCAAATGTGGCATTTCATAAAGAAAGTTATTTATTCCTAGAAAGCCAAAATTTGCTTGTCAGCAGCGGAAAGAGGCGTTACCTGCTACGCAGCATTGTAAGTTTTCACCATTGAACTATGAATCGAAAGTATTTTCTTGCGATTTCCTTATCGATGTTTGATGTGACTGCCTTTAGCGCAGTCACATAAGGGATAAGAACGTTGCAGTCAGCGAGAGTTGAACCGCAAGCCAGAACGGACGCTTTTTACAGGTCAGCGCGTTACCACAGAGCTAGCGAAGAGGTATGTTTATTGGCTTCCTCTTATGAGGCCAATTGTGACTAGGACTCGTAAACCGCTGTTCAAAGGACAAGATTAGTTGCGATTTCCACGTGCAACGACTTTTCTGAGCTTAAAACTGTAAATTTAGAATCTTTTGTTACATCTCAAGCGATATAACTCAGATTATTCAATGGAAATCACAGGAAAAATCAAGTGAACTTTGAGGCTTAATGCCGTACATACCAGGGAGTAACTCGTTGATTACAGAGTTGTCAAACATACCTTGCCTTGTTGCCAAATCTCAGTTACAGTACCAGCAGGAAGAAGACGAACCAACGTGATCCTACAGTGGGCTGGAAGTGACCATAGCTGGCGTCTCAAAGATGTGACTGCTATGGCCTGGAATACGTAATGCGTCTGATTCACCTTTCTGTAACAAGGATTAAGCATTGGAGCGTAGTCACTAATAAATGGATCAAATGGCTCTGAGCACTATGGGACTTAACTTCTGAGGTCATCAGTCCCCTAGAACTTAGAACTACTTAAACCTAACTAACCGAAGGACATCACACACATCCATGCCCGAGGCAGGATTCGAACCTGCGACCGTAGCGATCGCGCGGTTACAGACTGTAGCGCCTAGAACCGCCGGCCACTTTGGCCGGCTACTAATAATACTCAGAACTGACTGCAAACTAAGCATCATAAATCAGTAGCTCTCAGAGCTGTTATTATATTTCTTTCGTAAATGTACTCAAAACTAAGCAACCCATTCAGGGCGTTTTCGTGCCTCACCGATAGTCGTGTACAACAAACAAATAAAAAAAAAAGAATGTGTGTGTGTGTGTGTGTGTTAGTGTGTGTGAGAGAGAGAGAGCAAGAGAGAGAGAGAGAGAGAGAGAGAGAGAGAGAGAGAAGGAGATAAAAATAAAAAAGAATGAGAGAGAGAGAGAGAGAGTAAAAAATTATTGTAAAGAAATTGAATCATGGTACGTAAACAAATCTTTCATTAAAATGACATGTTCCACATCATTACGAAATGTCGTAATTATGATCTATGGAACAAGTATTAATCGAATAAAATCTAATCTAATCATATCATATTGCTGACTGGCCATGAAGAGTCATGAATCGCCGAAATTTTCGGCAATATCAGTAACCAAATCTAAACTTGAAAATAAACGATGACAGTTTTTGGAATAATCTGGGACTCCTATCATGACCCTTTCGTCCCTGTTAACTAACCATGACAGATGTCTGATATATCTCCATTCAGAAGTAACAAAGTGTGCATGCATTTAAATTTGAAGCACATGATGCGAAGTTCTGAGACGGAGATACAAACCCAACAAGTAATCGGATTCTTAACTAAGTAAAATCAAATGTTACATATAGCTTTTTCTTACCAGCTACTAGGTGTGTGAATCTAAAATAAGCATACAAATTTTTGTGCCTGAGCGACAAACGAACCGCACACCTAGCGTTCTTCTTTATCATCCACGAATATAGCTTAAGTATCATTTTCTTACTCACCAACAGTAAGATGTGTGCGTGTTTGACCAGAAATAACGACACCTATTGCGAGTGTAGGCAACACATGAACAGACATTGAAAATGCACGTTAATTTTCACTAGCAGGCCAATGTGCACGTGATAGGGCTTGAAATGAAATTATGGATATTTTTGTACTGCATCAGAAATCGGATACATATACTTACCTTTGGAGGAGACCTAGAGAAGATTGCAGTCTTGGGAAAAAGAACGAAATGATTGAACTATACTGTTCCGAAAGATTCTGATCCTCGAAAGAGGAGATACGAATTAGAATCACAGTCCAGCACCATATTTTTCAACTTCTCTAGTTCAATCAAGTACAAGTAAAATAAGAGCCCTGTTCGTTTAAATGGCTATCGGTTCATCAAACAAACTAAAATTTGCTAATGTAAGTAAGTTTACTGGCGACACTACCTTCTGTTTACCATGACTTCAGCCTATGTCATTTCCCAACGTAAACTGGCTCTGCCCAGTTGGTAATGAAGGAATGTGATATTTCGTGCGGGTTCTGGATTAAAACGTCTTTCTCTTGAGGTTACCAGAGGTAAAGTAAATCTGTTTGTGGCTCTCAACAGTAAATGTCTGAACCCACGCAATGCACCTGTGATAGTTCGTTGCACCAGACCATTATGGCCACATTTCCCAGCCCCAGAGTGTGCAGTAACGGATGATGTGCTTATCTTACAAAATTAGTCACCGTGGTAAAAATGCGAGTATATTAAATGGTTAAGTAGAAGCAAGATTCTGACGCGGAGATTATGCTATTCCCATGTCAGCAGGATGTAAAGACTCTTCTAAGCATCATAGCCTCGATGTGAAGCCATTTTCAAATTTTCGCTAATTCAGCAAATTTCTTAGTTCGAATAAATCCACTGTGAAGCGTGAATTTTCCGGATAATTCGATTATTACCGTCATTATTACTATCATTATCTTCATACCGCTGCTGGAACACATATGCTTGAAGATCATTTAATGCCTTTTGGTCATTATAGAAGTAGTTGCCCAGGAACAGGTTCTTTCCCTCTCTACGGAATCCTTTTCATGTTAATTTCAAACATCAGAAATTACTCGTAGATTACATTAAAACTAAAGTAATTGATGAAGACGTTACTTGATAACAAAAACGCGCTGCCTCTCTTCATTTACTTTCGTCTAGAAATGGCTGTCGAATACTGCAACACCAAAAGCCAAGGGATCTTACTGCCTTCCGATATACGTCTCTGTCAGTTGTTCCATATGTTTTGGCCGACGTTACCTGTTTCAAGTTGTGTACGACAGAGAATGGTTTAGAAAATCAATTGTTTTCCTTTGCTATAAACTAAAAGATTTTCATTCTAAGCTATCCAAGTTCAAAATTTTCGCAATACTAGTTCAGATTTTGTATTCGCTTCAATAATGTAGGAAAATATTTTACAGTTACAAAACCCGCATCTGACTCATTGACCTTACACCTAGTCGCTGACCGTAAATTCTAGCTCAGAGTGACACCAGTTTATGCTACCCTGTTTAGCGAAGACTGTTTGCCAGAGCTCTTTATCGCCGTATAACTGTATATATGTATGCGTGGGACCACTTATCACGGGATAATTGTATATTTTTATTTTTACGATTATATTTTATGATTTTGGTTGGGGGTGTCTTTATATATTTTGGGCTAGCATGAGACTTTTAATTAATATATATCATGATAGCACTCGTACGGACAACGGCTGCCCCAAACTACGTGTGTTTGAAACACAACGAGCGACTCACCGCCTTCTAATAAATAGTTTGCGAGAGCGCTGCTATTTAGAAAAGAAAATATGCGTATTCTTGCACATACTGTAATTATTAATATAGGTCTCAAGAGCTACTGGTAATTTATGTACCAAACGTCACAAAGATTAACTAAGATATTGCGGAGCTTATTGAATGGAATGATTTTCAATATTTCTTGTTCATTATTTGCAAGGCAAAACTTGAGAGAATCTCATCTGTCATTACGCGGCCAAAATGAATCATATTGAACTCATTCAGCGCCGTGAATTTTGGTAAATGAAATCCATCACTACTCTCTTTAACTTCGAAATTATTGAAAGATCAAAATTGGGAAGTCTCTTGCATTTACATTTAATAACAAGAATCTTCAGCATAATGGCCGACCAAATGCTGCTAGGGAAGAAGAGCTCCCTGCACTATGCAGTTCTGTAATAACATGGTTAATGAGAATTAATGGTTGGGACCATAAGAGGTGACGACTAAGGCGATAAATACACCCTTTTAAATAACAATCTATATTATATTTTTCAAAAATACACATAAATCTTGCGTTAATTATCAGACAGCACTACAATGGCGGCCTAACGCCAGACGAAACAAAACAGGAGAGAGAGTTTTCAATGAAGCCACAGTCTCTGTTCATGTTCATTTTGATTACACAGCAAAAAAAAAAAAAAAAATGTTATTTTCTCATATTACATCGCTGTAAGTAATTTTTGGTGGTATTATTTAATATTTTTAATCCTACGTGCGCAATCTTGAAATAATTTATAATTCGCACGTGACACAATCAAAAACCTTTTTTTTCATTTTCTCCAATAGTCCATTTATGTGATGTACTGTCACATCTTTCTCACCGGAAACTACGCAATTCACTCATTGGGCTCCAAAAGTGCACTGTAACAGTAATTTCTATGTGTATGCAATGCTTAAGGATTGTAGTATGTAGTGGTGCTCTCTCTTCCACTTCTGTATACAATATGCCTGACCTAAACGAGCCCTTCATCATTACAGGCCCTGGGCAGTACAACATCATACTGACAACAGTAATGTGCTTGTACAGACAACCTCACTGTTCTTAATTCCTGATTTGTAATCATTTAAATAAAACAACATGACCTTCCAATTGGAGACATTTCGTCCCCTTTTCCTTCTGTGAAATTTGTCAGTAAGCTTTCTGCCTTCCAACCAGCGAAATGCGGCAGAATACGGCTGTAAACGATTCACAAACCTCGATATAGTGCCGTTAAGACGATTTCATTATACACTGTCGTAGCTGAAGGCATTTAGTTTCTTCTTAAATTGTCTTATGAAGCTCCGCTCACAGATATCTCAAATAGGAAAAGGCCGAGTTCATCAACAAACTGAGGTATATTTATAATATCGAAGCTAGACTGTGTTCCTTGTCTTCCTTGAGTGGGCATTGGAAGGCGTTTACACACATGTATACAATATATACAATACTATGAATACTTCGAACGGTACAGTTAACGTTGCTCTCATAAACTAATTTTGGTTTTTTTATTCTTCTTTGTCTTCAGCGTGCAATATGTGTTGTAGATGCAGTCTTAGACAAAAAAATTGAAGACCGAGTCGTTCACGCTAGGTGGACGGTACAGTCGTGCTCTCCTCAGAATTCTATGTCCGGCAACATGCTCGATCTGGCAACATTGTAGACTGCGGCACTTCCCGGAGGAAGGCTTGACTGCAGTCTGAGTACACCACTCTTGACTATGACCTTAGTCTTGAGGTAAAACCCGAGATTAGCTAATACTACGTCTGGCAACCCAAAGCACGTGTCGACAAAACTTTTATCGCCCCTTTCCTCTCGGTGCTGAAGCTATGAGTGTAATTCAAGCGAATCTACAATATATTTCGCTTTCTGTCACATTGGTAACAACAGTTTGGTTCAACTACATTTTAGCTTGAGATTTCTTGGCCGACCATCTGCCTCTGTACACCGCATGTGTCTGAGTTCTCTGGGACCCGATTGCTGCCTATCGGTGGGGGCTGAGGCACTGCGCTGCCTCGCCTTCTGCCAACAATGTCTGCTCCACTCGTGATTCTCGATGGCGTAAAATGCTTTAATGTTGTTGAGTGGTGACCTATAAAATCTGTCTACGATTTGCGTTTCACACTCTATAGCAATGGAGGCACAAAACCGTTTTCATTTGATGAGTATGTTGTTACACTAGTATGCAATACATCAATGTGGCACAGAATTAATTTCATTGTTTCTGATCCAGTGTGCTATAATTGAAGCATCACATCCTGTTCTTTTTCCTTTCACAGGAGATTCTTCAAATAATTTATTTTTGCCATGGATTCATATGTGTTATTCAAAGCACAGAGAGTAGATGCAATCCAATGTGTTTGGTTTCTTTCTTTGATTCCCTGTGATAAATGGATGCAAAACATTGTGTCAATACCTTTCAGAACGTGCCCTATAGCTACTCAGGCAAATCGCTTGGTTTGAGGTCCATACATTAATTAATGGAGAAATGAACGCTGTTCAAAAGTGTTATTTCAAATATTCAATCGGATTTAAGGCTACTAAATTCCTTATATTTGAAGTTACCCAGAGAAAAAGTAAGTTGCTAGAGACGCTGTTAGAAAATGTCTGCAGAGAGTTCCTAATTGCTACTGTGGAAATTTAGCATAGAACCTCCATAGTAATCAAATCACCCTGGCGTGTGAGTCTTAAGTGAAGAACAATACTCAAATTCGCATCGTTGACGGACGATTCGAATTTCTTCAGAGACGCTTGTATTGTGAAACAGCTTGGCAGTCAGAAAGCTGAGATCAATGACCATTAACACAACTTACTGAGTCGAGCTATCAAGAGGACTTGATGTGTAAAGGTTTTCTTCCGACTTCGTTACTGAATTTTTTCTGGAAATTTGCAGCTCTATAAAACAAATCAGAAAAAAAGCTAGCACATGCTGGCCTCTACCACGGTTAGAACTGATGACTCACTGAGCCATTGTGACACGAGATACAGGTGGTACCACGGGGATACGGACACACTGCTGCCAGCACGTCACTGTCATCACGATATTGGTCGCTCAGCCTCATAACGCATCGTGAAAGATAATAAAAGTTGTCACTTATGTGACTTAGCCAAAAATTTGAATTTTCTTTCCCAGTGTCTTATTTCACATGAGGATTATATAGCACAAGTTGGTTGATAATCATTTTGAATATTTAGCAGTACTGTACCCACTGGTGTTAAAGTCGTTTTCAACAAATGATTCCCACAGCTACAGGAACACTACTTTTGATACCTCTTAGACAAAATACTTACGCAGTGCTGTCAGATGAGAGATCAACCTGGATATGTTGGAAGTTTGTTTTACAACCTTCATACCTCGATAAAGAGCTTATCCTATTTGAGATATCTGTGAATGTTGCTGCATAAGACGATACAAGAAGAATCTAAATTCCTTCAGCTACGACAATGTATAATGAAATCGTCTTAACGCCACTATGTCGAGGTTTGTGAATCGTTTACCAGCCGTACTCTGGCGCATTTCGCCGGCTGGAAGGCAGAAAGCTTACTGACAAATTTCACAGAAGGAAAAGGGGATGAAATGTCTCCAATTGGAAGGTCATGTTGTTTTATTTAAATGATTACAAATCAGGAAATAAGAACAGTGAGGTTGTCTGTACAAGCACATTACTGTTGTCAATATGATGTTGCACTGCCCACGGCCTGTAACGATAAAGAGCTCGTTTAGGTCAGGCATATTTTATACAGAAATGGAAGAGAGAGCACCACTAAATTCTACAATCTGTAAGCATTGCATACACACAGAAATTACTGTTACGGTGTACTTATGTAGCCCAATGAGTGAATTGCGTATTTTCCGGTGAGAAAGATGTGACGGTACATCACATAAATGGACTATTGGAGAAAATGAAAAAAAAAGGTTTTTGCTTGTGTCACGTGTGAATTATAAATTATTTCAAGATTGCGCACGTATGTGCGATGTATAAGAAGGATTAAAAAAGTTAAATAATACCACCAAAAATTACTTACAGCGATGTAATATGAAAAAATAACATTTTTTTATCTGTGTAATCAAAATGAACATGAACAGAGACTGTGGCTTTATTGAAAACTCTCTCTCCTGTTTTGTTTCGTCTGGCGTTAGGCCACCTATGTAGTGCTGTCTGATAATTAACGCAAGATTTATCTGCATTTTTGAAAAATATAATAGAAATTGTTATTTAAAAGGGTGTATTTATCGCCTTAGTCGTCACCTCTCATGGTCCCAACCTTTAATTGTCGTTAACCATGTTTTTACAGAACTTCGTAGTGCGGGGAGCTCTTCTTCAAAAAAATGGTTCAAATGGCTCTGAGCACTATGGGACTAAACATCTGAGGTCATCAGTCCCCTACAACTTAGAACTACTTAAACCTAACTAACCTAAGGACATCAAACATATCCATGTCCGAGGCAGGATTCGAACCTGCGACCGTAGCGGTCGCGTGGTTCCAGACTGAAGCGCCTAGAACCGCTCGGCCACACCGTCCGGCAGCTCTTCTTCCCTAGCAGCATTTGCTCGGCCATTACGCTGACGATTCATGTTATTAAATGTAAATGCGAGAGACTTCCCAATTTTGATCTTTCATTAATTTCGAAGTTAAAGAGAGTAGTGATGAATTTCGTTTAACAAGATTCACAGCACTGAATGAGTTCAGTATGTTTCATTTGGCCGCGTAATGGCAGATGAGATTCTCTCAAGTTTTGCCTTGCAAATAATGAACAAGAAATATTGAAAATCATTCCATTCAATAAGCTCCGCAATATCTTAGTTAATCTTTGTGACATTTGGTACTTAATAACCAGTAGCCCCTGAGACCCATATTAATAATTACAGTTTGCGTAAGAATACGCATATTTTCTTTTTTAAATAGCAGCGCTCTCGCAAACTATTTATTAGAAGGCGGTGAGTCGCTCATTGTATTTAAAACATATTATATCGTACGTATTTTGTGGCAGCCGATGTCCGTACGAGTGCTATCGTGGTATATATTTATTAAAAGTCTCATGCTAGTCCACAATATTTAAACAGACCCTCAACCAAAATCATAAAATATAATTATAAAAATAAAAATATACAATTATCCCGTGATAAGTGGTCCCACACATACATATATCCAGTTATATCGTGTTGAACTGCCGTCTGCTTCACATCTGCTGTGCAGCAAGCTACGTAAATTTAAGTATTAACTGTGTTTTTCTTACTTGTCACTTCTTTTTCCGTGTGTTTTTGCTTACAGGAAGCTTTAATTTTCGAGTACTAGTAATAGTGTTCCATAGATTTCATGTTTGTTTTGAATGCTGTGCAGAGACAGGTAGTGATTATATTCATTATTTCCAACAAGAAGTGTCTAGTAACCACAGTTTAGTCAGCTATCAGCCGCCTTTAGTGAATTAGCAGTGTAGTTAAAAGTTGATGGCCTCGTCAGCCGTCTTCAGGCTGCTGCCTCGGTGTGTAGCGGCAGTGGGGAGTCTGGTGCGTCGCATGGTACACCCCAGGTGTTACATGCTTCACTTACGGTCCCTGCTGTCGAGACATCTTCGCGGGTACCGGGCGTGGTTGGGCCACCCTCTCCCCAATGGGGGTGTCGGGTTCAGCGGCGTTCGTGTCGCACGAGGCGGAGGATCAATGTGGAGGCTAGGCGTGTGCCATCGCCCGCTCTGCCTGTGAGTGGACATGTGGGCGCTCTTTCAGCAAGGTCCGAGCAGGCACACGGGGGGAGGGGTTTATTAGTGATTGGGAGCTCCAATGTTAGGTGGGTGATGGAGTCCCTTAGGGAAATAGCGGAAAGGTCGGGGAAGAAGGCCAGTGTTCACTCTGTCTGCTTGCTGGGGGGTCTCATCCGAGATGTGGAGGAGGCCCCGCAGAACAGGGAATCAGTGATCGTAAAGCGGTTACTGCATCGATGATTTCAGCCGTAAATAGAAATATTAACTGGGTGCACCCGACTGCAAATTGTTGCTCATGTCGGCACCAATGACTCCTGCCGTCTGGGTTCAGAGGTCATCCTCAGTTCATACAGGCAGTTGGTGGAGTTGGTGAAGGCGGAAAGCCTCGCTCGCGGTGTGGAATCTGAGATAACTATTTGTAGTATCGTTCCCAGAACCGATCGCGGTCCTCTGGTTTGGAGCCGAGTGGAAGGCTTAAACCAGATGCTCAGACGATTCTGCAGAGATCTGGGCTGCAAATTTCTCGACCTCCGCTATCGGGTGGAGAAATGTAGGGTCCCCCTGAATAGGTCAGGCGTGCACTACACGCAGGAAGCGGCTACAAGGGTAGCGGAGTACGTGTGGAGTGCACATGTGGATTTTTTAGCTTAGAGAATTCCCTCCCTAGGCCCGACAAGATGCCTCCTGAGACGCGACAAGGTAGTAGTAGGCAAAACGCAACAGGGACGGAAAGTTGGCTGAAACCAGACGTAAACAGTAATGAAATTCTAAAGTCAGATTGGAATGTAAACCACAGAGACAGGCTGGACAGTGAAGGGGAAGGCATGTTTATAGCGATAAAAAGTGCAATAGTATCGAAGGAAATTTACGGAGATCCGAAATAATAAATAATTTGGGTGAAGGTCACGGTGAAAGCAGGCCCAAACATGGTAATTGGATGTTTCTATAGGCCCCCTGGCTCAGCAGCTGTTGTGGCAGAGCACCTGAAGGAAAATTTGGACAATATTTCGAGTATAGTTCTGGGTGGAGATTTTAATTTACCAGATATAGACTGGGAGACTCCAACGTTTATAATGGGTGGCAGGGAAAAAGAATCCAGTGAAATTTTTTTAAGTGTATTATCTGGAAACTACCTTGAGCAATTAAACAGAGAACCGACTCGTGACGATAACATATTAGACCTCCTGGTGACAAACAGACCCGAACTATTTGAAACAGTTAACGCAGAACAGGGAATCAGTGATCATAAAGCGGTTTCTGTATCGATGATTTCAGCCGTATATAGAAATATTAAAAAAGGTAGGAAGATTATTCTGTTTAGGAAAAGTGACAAAAAGCAGATTTCAGCATACTTGACGGCTCAACACAAAAGTTTTGTCTTAAGTACAGATAGTGTTGAGGATCAGTGGACAAAGTTCAAAACCATCGTACAACATGCATTAAATGAGTATGTGCCAAGCAAGATCGTAAGAGATGGAAAAGAGTCACCGTGGTACAACAACCGAGTTAGAAAACTGCTACGGCAGCAAAGGGAACTTCACAGCAAACATAAACATAGCCAAAGCCTTGCAGAGAAACAAAAATTATACGAAGCGAAATGTAGTGTGAGGAGGGCTATGCGAGGCTCGTTTAATGAATTCGCAAGTAAAGTCCTATGTACTGACTTGGCAGAAAATCCTAAGAAATTTTGGTCTTATGTCAATGCGGTAGATGGATCAAAACAAAATGTCCAGACACTCTGCGACCAAAATGGTACTGAAACAGAGGATGATAGACTAAAGGCCGAAATACTAAATGTCTTTTTCCAAAGCTGTTTCACGGAGGAAGACTGCACTGTAGTTCCTTCTCTAGATTGTCGCACAGATGACAAAATGGTAGATATAGAAATAGATGACAGAGGGATAGAAAAACAATTAAAATTGCTCAAAAGAGGAAAGGCCGCTGGAGCTGATGGGATACCAGTTCGATTTTACACAGAGTACGCGAAGGAACTGTCCCCCCTTCTTGCAGCGGTGTACCGTAGGTCTCTAGAAGAGCGTAGCGTTCCAAAAGATTGGAAAAGGGCACAGGTCATTCTCGTTTTCAAGAAGGGACGTCGAACAGATGTGCAGAACTATAGACCTATATCTCTCACGTGGATCAATTGTAGAATTTTGGAACACTTATTATGTTCGAGTATAATGACTTTTCTGGAAACTAGAAATCTACTCTGTAGGAATCAGCATGGGTTTCGAAAAAGACGATCGTGTGCAACCCAGCTCGCGCTATTCGTCCACGAGACTTAAGAGGGCCATAGACACGGGTTCCCAGGTAGATGCCGTGTTTCTTGACTTCCGCAAGGCGTTTGATACGGTTCCCCACAGTCGTTTAATGAACAAAGTAAGAGCATATGGACTATCAGACCAATTGTGTGATTGGATTGAAGAGTTCCTAGATAACAGAACGCAGCATGTCATTCTCAATGGAGAGAAGTCGTCCGAAGTAAGAGTGATTTCAGTTGTGCCGTAGGGGAGTGTCGTAGGACCATTGCTATTCACAATGTATATAAATGACCTCTTGGATAACATCGGAAGTGCACTGAGGCTTTTTGCGGATGATGCTGTAGTATATCGAGAGGTTGTAACAATGGAAAAATGTACTGAAATGCAGGAGGATCTGCAACGAATTGACGCATGGTGCAGGGAATTGCAATTGAATCTCAACGTAGACAAGTGTAATGTGCTGCGAATACATAGAAAGAAAGATCCATTATCATTTAGCTACAATATAGCAGGTCAGCAACTGGAAGCAGTTAATTCCATAAATTACCTTGGAGTAGGCATTAGGAGTGATTTAAAATGGAATGACCATATAAAATTAATCGTCGGTAAAGCAGATGCCAGACTGAGATTCATTGGAAGAATCCTAAGGAAGTGTAATCCGAAAACAAAGGAAGTAGGTTACAGTACACTTGTTCTCCCACTGCTTGAATACTGCTCACTGGTGTGGGTTCCGTACCAGATAGGGTTGATAGAAGAGGTAGAGAAGATCCAACGGAGACCAGCGCACTTCGTTACAGGATAATTTAGATATCGCGAAAGCGTTACGGAGATGATAGAGAAACTCCAGTGGAAGACTCTGCAAGAGAGACGCTCAGTAGCTCGATACGGGCTTTTGTTGAAGTTCCGAGAACATACCTTCACCGTGGAGTCAAGCAGTATATTTCTCCCTCCTACGTATATCTCACGCAGAGACCATGAAGATATAATCAGAGAGATTAGAGCCCACACAGAGGCATACCGACAATCTTACTTTCCACGAACGATACGAGACTGGAATAGAAGGGAGAACAGATAGAGGTAGTCAAAGTACCCTCCGCCACACACCGTCAGGTGGCTTGCGGAGTATGGATGTAGCTGTAGATGTAGATAAAGAGCACTGGCAAACTGTCTTCGCTACATTAGGTTACTTAGACAGGTGTCACTCTGAGCTAGAATTTATCGTCAGCGACTAAGTGTAAGGTCAATGAGTCAGATGTAGGTTTTGCAACTGTGAATACATTCCTACATTATAGAACCGAATATTAAATCTGAACTAATATTGCGAAAATTTTGAACTAGTATAGCTTAGAATGAAAATCTTTATGTTTATTGCGAAGGAAAACAATTGATTTTCTAAAACATTCTCTGTCATACACCGCTTGAAACAGGTAAAGTCGGCCAAAGCATATGGAAGAACCGACAGAGACGTATATCGGAAGGCAGTAAGATCCCTTGGCTTTTGGTGTTGCAGTATTCGACAGCCATTTCTAGACGAAAGTAAATGAAGAGAGGCAGCGCGTTTTTGTTATCAAGTAACGTCTTCATCAATTACTTTAGTTTTAATGTAATCTACGAGTAATTCTGATGTTTGAAATTAACATGAAAAGGATTCCGTAGAGAGGGAAAGAACCTGTTCCTGGGCAACTACTTCTATAATGACCAAAAGGCATTAAATGATCTTCAAGCATATGTGTTCCAGCAGCGGTATGAAGATAATGATAGTAATAATGATGGTAATAATCGAATTATCCTGCAAATTCACGCTTCACAGTGGATTTATTCGAACTAAGAAATTTGCTGAATTAGTGAAAATTTGAAAATGGCTTCACATCGAGGCTATGATTACTAGAAGAGTCTTTACATCCTGCTGACATGGGAATAGCACAATCTCCGCTTCAGAATCTTGCTTCTACTTAACCATTTAATATACTCGCATTTTTTCCACGGTGACTAATTTTGTAAGATAAGCACATCATCCGTTACTGCACACTCTGGGGCTGGGAAATGTGGCCGCAATGGTCTGGTGGAACGAACTATTACAGGTGCATTGCGTGGGTTCAGACATTTACTGTTGAGAGGCACAAACAGATTTACTTTACCTCTGGTAACCTCGAGAGAAAGACGTTTTAATCCAGAACCCGCACGAAATATCACATTCCTTCATTACCAACTGGGCAGAGCCAGTTTACGTTGGGAAATGACATAGGCTGAAGTCATGGTAAACAGAAGTAGTGTCGCCAGTAAACTTACTTACATTAGAAAATGTTAGTTTATTTGATGAACTGATAGCCATTTAAAGGAACAGGGCTCTTATTTTACTTGTACTTGATTGAACAAAAGACGTTGAAAAGTTTTGTGCTGGACTGTGATTCCAATTCGTATCTCCTCTTTCCAGGATCTGAATCTCTCGGAACAGTATAGTTCAATCATTTCGTTCTTTTTCCCAAGACTGCAATCTTCTCTAGGTCTCCTCCAAAGGTAAGTATATGTATCCGATTTCTGATGCAGTACAAAAATATCCATAATTTCATTTCAAGCCCTATCACGTGCACATTGGCCTGCTAGTGAAAATTAACGTGCATTTTCAATGTCTGTTCATGTGTTGCCTACACTCGCAATAGGTGTCGTTATTTCTGGTCAACACGCACACGTCTTACTGTTGGTGAGTAAGCAAATGATACTTGAGCTATATTCGTGGATGATAAAGAAGAACGCTAGGTGTGCGGTTCGATTGTTTCTCAGGCACAAAAATTTGTATGCTTATTTTAGATTCAAACACCTAGCAGCTGGTAAGAAAAACCGATATGTAACATTTGATTTTACTTAGTTAAGAATCCGATTACGTGTTGGGTTCGTATCTCTGTCACAGAACTTCACATTATGCGCTTCATCTTTAAATGCATGCACACTTTGTTACATCTGAATGGAGGTATATCAGACATCTGTCATGGTTAGTTAACAGAGGCGAAAGGGTCTTGGTAGGAGTCCCGGTTTATTACAAAAACTATCGTCTTTTATTTTCAAGTTTAGATTTGGTTACTGATATTGGCGAACATTTCGCTGATTCATGACTCTTTAATGACTACTCAGCAACATGATATTAGATTAGATCAGATTAATACTTGTTTCACAAATCATGAATACGATATTTGGTAATGATGTGGAACATGTCAATTTAATGAAAGATCTCTTTACATACCATGATTCAATTTCTTTACAATATTTTTTTACTCTCTCTCTCATTCTTTTTTATTTCTCTCTCTCTCTCTCTCTCTAAAAACAACTATGAGAGTTACTGATTTATGAGACTTAGTTTGCAGTCAGTTCTGAGTATTATTAGTAACTACACTCCACTCCCTAAACCTAGTTACAGAAATGCGAATCAGACGCATTACGTATTCCAGACCGTAGCAGTCACATCTTTGAGACGCCAGCTATGGCCACTTCCCAGCCCGCTGTAGGATCACATTGGTTCGTCTTCTTCCTGCTGGTACTGTAACTGAGATTTGGCAACAAGGCATGGTATGTTTGGCAACTCTATGATCGATTAGTTACTTCCTGGTTCAAGTTCACTTGATTTTTCCTGTGATTTCCACTGAATAATCTGAGTTATTATCGCTTGAGATGTAACAAAAGATTCTAAATTTACGGTTTTCAGCTCAGGAAAGTCGTTGCACGTGGAAATCGCAACTAATCTTGTCCTTTAAACAGCGGTTTACGAGTCCTAGTCACAATTGGCCTCATAAGAGGAAGCCAATAAACATACCTCTTCGCTAGCTCTGTGGTAACGCGCTGACCTGTAAAAAGCGTCCGTTCTGGCTTGCGGTTCAACTCTCGCTGACTGCAACGTTCTTATCCCTTATGTGACAGCTAAAAGCAGTCACATCAAACATCGATAAGGAAATAGCAAGAAAATACTTTCGGTTCATAGTTCAATGGTGAAAACTTACAATGCTGCGTATCAGGTAACGCCTCTTTCCGCTGCTGACAAGCAAATTTTGGCTTTCTAGGAATAAATAACTTTCTTTATGAAATGCCACATTTGGATACCTCTTGAGTATGACTCAGCATAAAAATTAAACGCAGACCTAATCGAAATCTAAGTGAGTAGTATTTTACTAATTCGTGCTGTACAAATAGTCAGTTTTATTAAAACAGACTTTCGTCGTAAGGTAATCGTGGGTAGTTATATTTCATTTCTTATAATACGGTGCACAATTTTGTAAGGTTTCTTGTAGTGTTGTTAAAACAATAGTAAACATAAGAGAGAAATTAATCATCAATGATGCAGGCGAATTCTCTGACGTTATCTATAACAGTCTGACAATGTATGCAATTTATTGATTACATGCATATAGAAAACTTGTTCTGAGTTAAAGCTGTCAAACAAGGTTTGAAGAAGAATAAAATGCCACTACCACACGACAGCTAATGTGGAAAATACTTTTCTGATGTATTTGGCACGATTCACTCTCCCCATACATAACACAAAAGTTTTGAGATGCATTTGCTTCCTGGCCGTCTAATTAAACCCGAAAAGAACAAAATGTCGCAGAAGTTAGCCCTTTTTCCACATGCGACTATTTTGGGTGGAGAAGTGAAGGGAATTATGTTCAAACTTCCATTAGATTGATAACTTCAGCAGATATCAGAATTGCGTTTTAAAAAAAATGTTGCAGTTAAAATGTACTCGAACTCGCGACGTGTTATCTACAGTGCGCTACGCTTACTGTTACGCTACTAGCTGACATCTAGCTACAGCAGTTCCAGAAGTCAACAACAATTCGTCCAAAATTTCCGCATTCTACAGTGCTGTGAGATAATGCATGTGGCTGGATCTAGACTTCTGAGAGACAGACAGTTACAGCTTTTCTTTTGCACTGCACGAAGTTCTCTACAAACAGATTGCGGAACAAAGTAGCTCAAGTGGAAAGAAACACTTCCTATTTAAATTTCTGCATCCTATACTGTTGGCAGTTCTGTCTAGGTGGCAGTTAAGTCATTTTATATCGGTGATTACAAAAGTAAAGTCGAATGTATGCGCTGGGTAGCCGAGGCAGCTAGTTCATGGCGATTCGGTCAACCAAATAAATGAACGTACTGAATATGCTGCAAACCACTACAGGGAGCCTGTGTGTCAGAATTCTCATGCAGTGTGGCGCAACGGCGTTATGATAGAAAAATGAGTCACGGAGAAGACCATTTGGCGGTCTGTTGGGTTGATGATAGATTCATATACTTATAGTGTGGGTTCGTTTCCAACTTCTTATGATGATTTTTGAGAGGGAGAGACAGATTCTATTCTCTTCTGGCTACGCCAAGTGAAGAAGGTATAATGGCATTGTGGTCTGAAATTAACATTAAACATGATTTTACTTCTCTACCAAGTAGATATTAGGTTGAACCAGAATAAAGTTAGGAGTGGCGACAATGTAGAAACTCTATCACCAGTAATATTTCTTATGCTAGTTATTTATTTCCCGTGACGAAACAATCGCTATGTAGGATCACAGCACATATATTCCATCTTTTATTTGGCTTCTTGTATGTTGATAAAATTGGTTCTGAACTGGAATGCAACTAAGACCGCCCTTAACGCGGAATTTGATCCCTTCGTTACAATACAGCTCCACTACAATTTGTTGTTTGTTCAAAAGTGCAGATTCCTCAACATCTCCACATATTGCGCGTGAATGGGTTCGAATTTTGTATTATGTATTATGTATTATCAAGCTCTAGCATGAGAACACCTATCTGCTGGTGGATAATATTTTTGATTTTTAATGTATTTTCATTCATTGTCAACACTAACGATACCTGACGTTTTTGACTCCCTGTGAGACACAGAACTATTTGCGAGATCGCTGTAAGTTCAAGGATGTTATTCCGAGATGCTGGTGGAGAAAACTTCGCTAGCTGAAGTATCTTCGTGTGTAGTCAACAACGATATGAGTGGTGTTCGATTCCCAGTCAGCACTGAACTCTTCGTCATATTATTTCTAGTTCAAACATGCTCACATGTCGCTGCTTGTGTAAGAAACCCATATTAAACGTTCGTTTTCTCTAGAATATAACAGCGATAGGTGCCGGGTTGGAGTCCTGGGAAGGAAGAAATTAATGTTTCGTCTCGGCATTTCAGTTAAAACATCTAGCTACTGCCGAGAAAATCCAATATGTCACAGTTGTTTGTGCTTCGATAACAATCCTATTAGGTTCTCTGTTCGAATCCCTGTCCAACACAAAGCTTTACCTCAAGGCGTTTCAAGTAAGTTACTTGTGAAGAAGCAATATTTAACATCTCTCGTAGTTCGTTAACAGGGACAATAGATGCTGGGTAGGAATTCACGTCCGTTAAAAATGTTTACGTTATGTAATTTAAAGTTGATATATGCTAAATGATACTGTCTAAAATCGAGGCATATCACTCTCTGTATGCCTAGTCAGGAATAACTGTTAGTTTCCGTTAGTCACGAAATCTTTGCTTAGTCTGCATGGTTCAAATGGCTCTGAGCACTATAGGACTTAACTGCTGAGGTCGTCAGTCCCCTAGAACTTAGAACTACTTAAACCTTACTAACCTAAGGACATCACACACATCCATGCCCGAGGCAGGATTCGAAC